>NC_056747.1:366870480-366882980 GCF_019279795.1 Protopterus annectens | reverse complement strand
ACTACATTTTTAAGATTCACAAAAAATTATCAGGAAACATCAATTAATTTTTTAGATGTTTACCTGATTAAAAATACAGATAAATACACAGCGAAGATCTATAGGAAGGAAACACACTGTAACAGCTACTTACACTTCACGAGTATGCACCCCTATCATCAAAAGAAATCAGTTGTCAAAGGACAACTAGTTAGGGCTGCAAGGATGGTCACTTTAAATGAGGACTTTGAGGAAGAATGTGCATTTCTATATGACATGTTTATAAATAGAGGCTACCCTGATTCATTCTTGCATGCAATATTCCAAGAAGTAATTGAGAAAAGAAACAAGGGAATATACAAACCAATTTTGAACACTGTAGCAATATTAAGCAATTCATTGGGTTGTGACACTAGAACAAACAATTTTGAGCAACTAGATGTTATGTCTTTAGCTACAGTCGAACAAGGCCTGACTGAGCTAGCAGAACACAAACAGGATTTTACTATTGCATTTACATTCACTTATTGCACAGAAGCCCTAAACATAGGTAGAATAGTGAAAAAATATTGGCGCTTCTTATCTTTAGACAAAAACTTATCACACATTTTTAATTTTGGACCAACGATCTCATATAGAAGAGGTTATAACTTAAAAAAGTTATTGGAAATTAAACCCAGAATCAAGAAAACTAGAATAGGTACCAAGAAATGTGGGAGTTGCAAATACTGCCAATATATAGATACGTCTGAAAATTTCACCATTAGAAAAGAAACTTTCCATGTTAATACATCATGCAATTGCAATTCTAGGTCAATAGTCTATCTAGCCCAATGTACTAAGTGCCCTTCATTCTATGTGGGCAAAACAGATAGACGATTACGTGATAGGATATACGAGCATAATTATGCCATTGCGAAAAACAAAGATGACAATGCTCTGGCTAGACATTGTACAAAAAATTCAGGCCATACATTCAAATTTATGGTTATAAACCAAATTGTGGAAAAAACTGATGAACAGGGTCTTATTAATGAAAATCTATTAAAACTTGAACTTGAGAGAAGTGAACTCAAATGGCAACTACGTTTAATGGCCTGTAGTGACCCAGGCCTGAATGAGTTCTGCTCGATTGCATGTATCCTTAAAATCAAAAGTTTACTTAGGTGACCCTCACATATATAAGAAGAGATATTGTTTATTAAATAATAAACAATTAAAAAACAAATAAATAAATAAAAAAACAAATAAAAATTAAATAGAAAATATAAACAATTATGAAATGGAGTTTATAAACTTTAATACACACATTTCATTAGTTATTTATTTATAGTTCATAGCCTGATTTATATTCTATATATATGCACTTTGATAGTTATATTCATATTTATACTTATTTTTATTAAAAACATAAATTGTGTTATATTAATTGTTAAAATGGTATTTAGGCATGTAGACATCTTTATATAGTTAATAATATTCACTTTACCTTATTTTAATAGGATGTTATTATATATATATTTTTAATATATCTTCTTCAATATTAATGTGTATATGCATCATAAGATACACTTTTAAAGTAAAAGCACATAAACAACAAAGGTTGGGTTTTTGTAAAGCCACCGGAAAAAGGAAATTTTTGGCTATTACAGCCCATTCATTTCTTGTAACTTGGTTCCTTAAAAAGCACTTATGTAGGACTTTTGTATTGCATTGCATTTTAATATATTTTAACAGCATTTATTATGTATCTATTATCATTTATTATGCATCTGTTCCTTTTTAAAAAACAAAAGACTATGTGCGTTTTAAATAATTAACTGCTGACAGCGGCTAATTCCTATAAATGAACTAGTGATAGAGGAAGTTGTTGTCTGATGAAGTTCCGGCACTTGCTGGTACGAAAAACGCTTTTAGTGTTTAACGTGATTCTGATTCTCTTCAAATAAACGCTTTTGGATTTTGCAACCAGTTTTTGCTACTTGGATTTACTGTTATCCTGCACCCCAGCATTTCCACGTACTTGTGGTTTGTCAACTTTAGCGTTCATTGGTTTTCTTCAGTTTCTGGGACCTTAAATATAGTGTTTGAGGCAATCTCCCTGAAGTTTTAGCTCCTGGAATAGGTTTGCCTTGTTGTGAAATTGGAATAGTGCAAACCTTGTTTTAGCCTCAAAAGGTTTTTTCTCTTTTCCCTTAATTTTGCGCGATCATGGACTTAGTTTATATAAGTTAAGGGGAGTTGGCACAAAGTTTAAGATGTGGGAGTGATACAAGGGGCTTGTCCTGCAAAAATTTTTTTTACTAATTTCCAAGAAAGTGCAGTATAAGTGCATTTGGGAAAAATATTTTAGTCAGTATACCTGCCAGAAGGCACTTACAAGTTAATTATTTTATCTGCACATTTAATTTTATTGGTTCATAGTCTGGTACTAGGTTATCGGCTCTAGGGTCTGTACAAGCCTGGCCATAACAATTCCCTGGCTATTTCTTCCCACAATATTTACTTCCCTGAACCCCTGTCTAGCAGGGTGACTTACATGATCCCTGGGGTAAATTTCCTATCTCCCATCCAGTCATCAATGTTCCTTTTGAAGAGGGCCAAGGAGGCGCTCTGCTTGACATGTATGGGCAATCTATCCAGAGTATGGGGAGTCTCTGGGTCAGCAACCTATCCCTCCAGCATGTTTTGTTCATTGTGATGACAAGGTTTAGGTCCCTGGAGCATATGGCTCTGATGGATTTGGATTTCATTAAGTGTAGCATGTCCAACAGCTCTGGGTTTGACATGGCCTTGTATGTTAAGCATAGATTGCCTCTGAGTAGACTATATGTGACAGAGTATAGCTGGAGTTTTTTAAGGTGGTCAGCATAGGGCATCTGCTTTAGGCCTGTGATTCTTTTAGTGAGGTGTTTCTGCGGCCTTTCCAGTTGTTGCAGATGTCTTGTGAGGTACATACCAAATGGGGCGTTGTACTCTATGATGGGTCTAATGAGGGATGAGTACAGTGGGACAATGACCTCCTTTTTTCTGGATGGAAAGCCCTAAGTGATGAGGTGTGCCACATAGAAGGATTTCCTGTCTGTTGTGGCGATGTGGTTATCGAAGGTGAGACCACTGTCCACCTGTGTTCCAAAGTCTCTTATCACACTTTCGGTGTTTAGTGTACTGCCACCTATGTGGTAATTCATGGGTACATGTTTTTTTCCCAAAGGGGGTAACTATACACTTCTTGGCATTGAGCTTGAGGCTATGGCTCTGGCACCAAGCATCTGTTTCTGTAAGGCCCTTTTGTAGAATATCCACATCATTTGGGGATTCAACGTATGGCTCCCAGTTTGCAGCCATTGGTAAAATTACTGTTTTACTTATTTATCGATTGATTGATATTTGTTTAATGTAGAAGTCTGTCTGGATACAGATGCACTTTTTCAGCAGAGGTTCGGGGATAAAAGCTCCAGGTTAACAAATTTAATGCAATCAATATTACAATAACAAATTTTATAATGCAATGAATACATAGCAAAGTAGTTAGTATAATACGTTTATATCGACATTAACAAGCATTAATATATGAGCATTGTATTGAGAATTTTCAGATAGAAGAGTGGTATATATGATAGCTTGGAGTAATGCAAGAAATACAATGGAGTGAGGTATTAGAGGAGATAAACAAGTTTAAGGATTAATAGAGAAGTAGCAATGGAATGGTCATTTGGTTTTACTAATTAGAAATAGGTATAGTAGTTTAAGTACTACAATAAAGTGAAGTATTAGAAGAGGATAAGCAGGGTAAGTAATTTAGTGCTTAAAAGGAAGGTATAAAATGGTGATGAAGGATGTTAGGAGAAGCTATGTTCCAGATGAGGAGCAGGGACAGAGCAAGAAGGCAGAGAGGAAGTCTTTTCTTAACGGCTTGAAAAGATGAAGGTGTGAGATAGACCTGAATGAAACTGGCATTTTATTTACAAGTTCTAGCTACATTATTGGAATAGAGACTGACACCAGCAGTTCTTTGTGGTTTGTAGATAGTTAGCAGTTGTTTATCATTTGACCAAAGGGGACAATCTGGTCAATAGAATTGGACAGGGATAAATGCTGGGAAGGCAAATGGGGTATAGATAATTTTGTGGATTAAGATGAGGTAGATATAAAGTAGGTAGTGAGGACATTCAACCCACTTAGGTGTTTTTAGTGCTAAACAGTGGTGGGTCTGGTAATGTTTTTGCAGGCAGGTCTGGCAACTTTGTTGTAGCACTGTTCAAGTTTTTACAGCTAAGGGAGCCATATAGGTTCATCATGATAGGGTCTCCATATAGGAGACAGGGTAAGAGGTAAGTTGTAGCTAGAGTTACCTTGGCAGAGTTTGTAAGGAATTTCTTTACTTTATGAAGGGTACATAGTGCTGATGGCTTTTCTTGATGCTGTTATGGATATATAATTCAAATTTAAGTTTGTGATCGATTGTTATGACAAGTAGTTTTTATATGTGAGGTAACTTCAATTGTGGTATTAATTAAGGAAAAAATGTTAAAGTTATTTTTCGTGGAAATGGGATTTGGAGAAAAAAAGAGAAGTAATTTAGTTTTATTTTTCTGGGGGAGGGTTAGCAGCAGGCAATTATCCTATAGCTAACATTCAACAGTTAAGGATTCTTGAGTAATTTCCTGAAGACATATGAAGTTATTCAACATACATATTTGGACAGAATTGTTAGCATATTGTATGAGGGAAGCTAACTGAGGGGATGTAAGTATTTCACAGCTATAGAACACAGCAGTAAAGTGCTGTGGTATTCACTATCATGACTTTTCATCTTCTTCAGTCAAGCTACACTTTTTTTACTATGTGAAGTAAGAATATGAGACTGGTTGCTTTGAGCAACAAATCTCAGTGCTTAACCAGAAATCTCCAATCATTTAATTAGAGCCATGAGTAGGAATAGACACTCCAGTCATCAGAGATCATTTATCTCTTGCAGGTATTGTTATTTTTGTAAGTACTGACAGGGGAATTCAGAAATGTTACCATGAGATGTACATATGGTAACGATTTGGAATTCAGAAACAGACCTACCATGGTGATTTAGCATGAAAACATGCAGCACCATGGTAGGCCGTCTCAATGGCCATGCAAAATGCTAAAGAGGCATTCTGTGCCTGTGGGAAGGCATTTATGCAGACAAGTGATTCAGGGAATCATTCAATTGTGTAAAGTATCATGGCCATTTATGTTAATAAACGTGACCAAAAGCTCGTGTTTACCATTTTGGTAGATGTAAGTGCCAGGGAATTTGTCAGACAGGAAGCACTGGAGGGGTGTATGCATATGTGTGTGTGTGTGTGTGTGTGTGTGTGTGTGTGTGTGTGTGTGTGTGTGTGTGTGTGCACGCGCGCATGCACAATGAAATCACTGATGGTAGATCATTCTCATATGCATGTTGTAGCAGAGCAAATTAATGCTAATACCTGAATGTTTCATAATAAAATGTCAAAGAAAGACTGGCATATGGCATTTTACTCAAGCATACCAAGAGCAGATGATCATATGTGTTTCACTGTCAGCCTGAAATTTTGATATTCAGTTTTGGACTAGAAAAAGTGTAGCATGTCTCCTCATGATGAAAACTATAGCACTGGCCCAGAATATATTTTTACTAAATTGACATTACATCAGAATGAAATATCTATTATACCAGAAAAATGACTTCTTTTTTGTAATATGTCTTGACTCAAATGCTGCAGCTGAAGTGGCTAAACTGGTGGTTTCATATTTAGTATTCAGATGCACTGAAATCCATAAGGAAAGAGGATCAGTCTTTGGGAGTGCCCAGAGGATGTGCTTAATGGCTCCCCTTCTTGCACCTAAATGACTACTCCATTCCTCCACTGGGGCAAGAATTCACCCATCCATTTTGTTCCACTGAATGAAGAGTCAGATGTTAGGGAGTGGACCAGTATATATTATAATACCCTGGATGAATATTTGTCTGTCCAGATAAGCTAGCACTAGCCATTCACTTCCATCCACCCCACCCATTCTGTTAACCAAACAAAGATCATCTGAGGCAGAGTCAAGGCATTGCATCAGAGATACATTTCCTATGCATTTCACCAAAAAAAAAAAAAAATTGTTTTTCTTTTGCGGCATTTCATGTTTTAAACACAATTGTTTGAAGCAGCTGAAGTTTAATGTCAAATTTGTCATTGGACTGTACTGAAATCCTAACAATGGAATACCACTCTTGGGTGCTTTTTGTGGCTGAACAATCTGTGGTTACCATTTGAAAGTTTGATAATGAATTTTTTGAAAAACAATTGACACACTTTACATATAGGTACCAACTACACAGGGTTATATGCATTTTACTATTATTCTCTGACATTTTACATTATATTCAGTTTCTATTTGGGGTTTATATCACTTTTGCTCACTTGTCAGAATACATTTTTTATTTTTATTGAATTGGCATTACATCAAAAGTAAAAAGATCCATGTATTTTACAGGAAAAAGCTTTTCAGTCATAACATGTCTTGATGCAACTGCTATGAGATGAAAGAGCTGTTGCAAAATTCAGTGATAACTGCACTGAAATCTCTAAGGATAAAATATCAGTTTTATGTGCATTCTGTAGCTGAACATACCATTGTCACTGTTCAAACATTTCATAATGAAATCTTGAAGGGGAGCTGATATATGGCCTCTTATACACATGTACTAATTAGAGAGGTTTATAGGCTTTTCACGGTCCAACATTTTACATTAAACATGGTTTACATTGTGGGGTTGTATATGATTTCGGCTAGAGATGCAGAACATACTACTTGCCTACAATACACCTTTACTGGGTTGTAGCTTTGCAGATTTTGTAAAAAAGCTCAAAGTTATTGGCCATTAATGCATTCACTCCAGTGGAGCTCAGGAAATTTGCACTGTAACTTCCACTGGGCGGAGCCTAAGTCATTTGACAGAATCAAATTATATCCTCACATTTCAAATAAATGCTCATATATCTGGAACCATAGGGGTTATGAAAGAAGGCTAATCCTTAAGCACAACCTATTTTTATAGTGATAGCATTCTTTAAGTTCTAGGCCTTAAACTAAATTTTATAAGTCACAGTAAACACAGTAACTATTATGTTTGTAATAGTTTATACACATCTTACAATATCTCAGCAACTACTCAAGTTACACACATACTATCAGTAGCATTTTATTCCTCTAGCTGAGAGCTTTCATATGAGACTAGGGAGTTCTGTCTGTTACATCGTTATTGAGATATTTAGAAAAATGTGAAAATTATATCTATATAAGTTAGTATTATAAAAACAACAGTTAATATCTCTTTACCTGCACTAGACACAGGTCAAATACTAATGCAGTTGAGCTTGCCAGAGTGTAAGCTTTAAGATGAAATCTTTTAAAACCATGTACTTAGCATGATTTTGGAATTATTGATGCAAATATGAACAAGCAATATTTGACACCTAGAGCTGTCAGTAGGAGTTAACTGCAGATGCACCTGGAGGTGTCACTCAGATGTAATGAGTTAAGGAGTATGATGTCCTGGATGCCATTTTGAAAATTATATATTTTCATGTAACCATACAGTTGTTTCTTGAAGGGTATGGTTTGATGGACTCAGCTTAAATGAGAGGAAAGACTAAGTCTATAGGTGCTGATTTTTGAGATATGAAATTGTCACATTTCATAGTATGGTTGATAGTAAATTTTATTGAGGAAGAGTGTTCTAAGTAAGTGCAATATTACCAGCTCATGTAATGCTATATATGTCCACACAGGCTTACTCTGAGAAGGGGATGACATACAGAGAACAGAGAGAGTTGTTCTGGTCTTTGGCTATACAAGCAGCCTTGAAGCCCTTCAGTAATCATTGTAAGTAATCTGTGTCACTTTTCCAATTGTGATAGATGGTGTGTGAGTAGGTTTCAGAAAAAACAGTGCAGTGTTCCATAATTTGCCAGGTAAGAGCTAAGAACAGAGGAGACTTAACACCCTGGCAGAGTTCTTAGCTCTCAAGTAAATCAGCTGGACAACTCTAACTACTTAGTAGATGGTAGTACCTATTTGAGTATGAAATAAAAGTCATAATTCCAATGATTCCAAGGTCTTTTGACAACTGTTTGTTGTTTTTAGTTTGTTTATATAAAGCTGACAGGGTTTTATTTTGCATTTTAAGATACTGAAGATAAGGTAATTTCTTCTTCACATACCTCTCAACCTTTTTGTGCAAGAAATCTGTACAAAGCCTAAAATAACGGGAGGACAAAGGTCAAAAATTAGGGACAATTTTTAAATATTCTTCAATATTCTTATAAACTTAGAAAGTTGCTATAATTACAGAATTTGTGTTAAAATGATTTTTCTGAAGGATATGAAGTCTGAAACTCAAACAGATCATATTATTTCATGCATTTAGTCCTCCATGATTTGCTAGAAAATCTAAATTTTATTAGAAACACCCCAAAAATATGATGCAAAAATCTGGATATTCTACAAAATCTGGACTGTTGACAGGTATGCTTCTGCACCATTAATTTTGTAATATGTACCACTTGAAGAGAGGTGATTCAGTGAGGTTAAGGACAATGCTCCAAAGTTCATAGGAACTTGTATTTGAAGACTTATCCATACAGCAGATGCCTCAGGATATAGTTTTGAGGGGCACCATTGGTGAAAGGGGATAGGGATGACAGAAGTTCTCCAATTCTCAGTTATTTACAACCATATAGTCAGTTATGAGCACAAGTTATTTTGGCTTTATTTTCCTTTAGATCTCTGTGTTTTAATATAATTCCATTATAAGGTATAGTGTCAAACATTTAAATCAGATCAAGATAAGATACATGGACAGAAACCTTCACCAGGGTAGTGTTTGCAATCTCAAAGAAATTATTAGTTTTAAAACTCTACTGGGTTAAGTCATGGACAAGAGCATTTCCTGTGTGTCTGCCTGAACAAGTTCCATGATGATTCTTTCCATCATTTTGCACAATATGGTGATAAAGTTGAATTATCTGCAATTATAGGGGTCTGTGAAAGGGCTTTCTTTGTACATTGGGACTACAAAAGTGTGCTTCTAGATTTCATGAGGAATGAGCAGTTTTAATTATTTGTTAAGCATATATGTAAAGGAGTATAATAGATTATTACTGACTGCACAAATTACACCTAATATCTCAGCTCTGTTAATGGAACTGTTTTTTCTTACCTTACTGATGATAAAGGTCACAACTGCTCCATCAGAAGTAAAAAAAAACAGCATGTTTCACCCAAAGAAAATATATTGTTTTCCATTGTAACATGTCATGGTTTAAATTAGCTGAAATGATGGGGCAAATTTCCATACTGAGCTGTAGTGAAATCTCTAATAGTAGCACAGCAGTCTTGGGTATATTTGTTTTTAATGACATTTCAATAGAGAATTGACATTTGGTCCTTTATACTTAGGTGCAGTACTCCATAGGTATTCTCTCAGTATGACATTTTCCATTACACTCACTTTTCATTCAAGGTATTGTATATGGAATCTACTAATAGTGCAGAGCACAATAGTGGTACAGAATATAAATTACCAAGTTGTCATTACATCAGAAGTATCAATCTTATATATCTCACAAAAAATGGATAATTTTTAATTTGTAAAATATCATGGCTCAAATGCCAAGGTTTGAAGCAGTGAATGTGTTGGTGTGATATTTAGTAATGAAGTGCATTGAAGTCCACAAGGATAGAATAGTAGTGTATGGCAAAGTTTGTAGCTGAATATCCTGTTTTTGCAGACTGTATTGAAATCTTGAAGGGGGTAAGAACTTTTATATATAGATAATAATTGTTGTCAAATTTATCACCAAGTTGCACTGAAATCCCTAAAGGTAGAATAACATCCTTGGGTGTTTCTTATTTTTGTAGCTGAGCATAGATTTGTTAACGCCTTAAAGTTTTATAATGAAATGTTGAAGGACTGGCATATGGTCTTTAATACACTGGTGACAGTTATTGGGGTTCCCATGTCTTTCACTGTCACATTTAGAGAGGTTTTTATCTGTCATTTTTGAGTCCATGCCTGCCAGCCATCAAACTTCCCTCCAGTTAGGCACAGGCCATTCATTTTTCATGCACTGGTATATCCCCAAAGTGCTGAGGTAACAGTTGTTTGGAGGGAGCTGTCCTTCAGACAACCACAAGGGAGGGTGTTTTGTGCCCTCAACAGCATTCCAGAAATTGAGGGCATTTGTGATGGGCTAATCCCAAACCTGGACAGAAAGATATTTGATTCATGCCACTGGAGAGGCCACAATGCTTTTCATGTGAGTGTACATTACCACACACCCATTTTGAATGCTACCAGTTACTGGCGGCTTAGTCAGTCTAACATCTGTCCCTGAAATGCATACTTACATCCCAGCCCATGCCTCAAGGAATTTATGTACCCCAACATGTTTATCCATTATCACCAGTCAGCTCTGTTAGCCTTCTGATCAACTAAGTGATCTCATGTCTCCTGAGTCATAGTTAAGGCTCTCTTCCTCTAGTTTAAAAAAAGTTAACTGCAATCAGATTTTTTGCATTATAGACAGCTTCCATTGTGGGCTTGTACTTTACTTCTGCTTTGTATAATGAATACAGTACATGTCCAGAATATATCATTACTGACTTTGTGTGTATGTGTGTGTGTGTGTGTGTGTGTGTGTGTGTGTGTGTGTGTGTGTGTGTGTGTGTGTGTGTGTGTGTGTTTCAGAAAGAAAAAAAAGGATTTTTTTACAATTGTAAGACATCATGGCTCAAAAGCCATTATTTAAAGCAGCTAAAATGATGAGTCAAATTCAACAATGAGTCACACTAAACCCTAAGAATACAATAGCTTTCTTATGTGCATCTGGATCTACTTCAATAGATCGACTTACCTGAACACTGAAGCCCAGATACCAGAGATGAAAGCACCAAACAGGCCAGGATACCGTACGTACAAAACATTGGGAAGTCACACAGGGAAAATGGTAAGTTGTCCAACACCACCAAGAAAACAAACCACACTAAATTCAACTCATTCAAGTGGGGGGCTTTGCCCCCACACCCCTCTTACTTAAATATACTAACTTCAAGATTGCACTACAGTGTGGAAAAATTGAAAGGTCACCATGTTGGCCAACCGATTATTTTCCCATGTTAAACTTCCGATGTTTTGCCTTCGGTATCCTGGTCTGTTTGATGCTTTCGTCTCGGGTATCTGGGCTTCGGTGTTCAGGTGAGTCAATCTACTGAAATAGACCTGTGCATCTATATAAAGCATCCTGTTACATCCAGAAATATATGAAATAAAAACTTACAGATGGGTTGGCATATATGCTTTTATATTTAAGCACAGAATCCATGGGTTCATAGACCTTCACTGTAATCTGATACTTTGGAGTATATCTGGTTTCAGGATTTGCATTACAGTACTGGTTTTAAATATAACTTTACTTTATATGTTTTATTTTATGTTAGAACATTGGCTCTAGATGTCTGTTATTGTTGAAGTGACACCCCAACCCCATGTGCAAAAATGGGAAAAAGGGGTTGTGGATGGAATTATTTATGTTAACATTTTTAACCTGTCATGGTACAAATTATATGATTCAAAGCAACCAGATTAAAAAAAGAGTCAGTTTCAGTGTTGAGTTATACTGAAGTCGCTTAAGGCAGAATAGCAGTCATAGGTACATTTTGCAGCCAGGCATGTTGGTGACACTGCTTAAAAATTTTATAATGAAACCTCAAAGGGAAGCTAGCATATAGCCTTTTATCTGGTGGTACCTCATACATTAGTTCATAGGCATGTACTGTGACATTCTGACATTTTGCATTATATTTCTGCAAAGGATTAAGAATAGAGTGCTAATGCCGAATATACATTTACTAAGTTGTCATTATGTCAGAAATGTATTTTCTTCTTTAACAGGGAAGTTATTTTTGTCCATCCAAAACCTTAAATTCCTCTATAGTAATCTACATTACTTGAAGATAATCTGCACCTGTTTTAGCATGTAGAATGATCAGTTATATACACTATGTAGGATAAGAGTCATGGCATATAACTGAGAAACTTGTTATAATATTCAAATGATTTGAGAGATATCATCCAATATTATCAGGAACCACCAGCACTTTTATAAAGTCATTTTGGTCCTCTGTATTATTATTATTATTATTATTGTAATTCAGTTCTTAAATGTCTGCATGACACCTTTTCAGGCAGACAAACTTTCTAAATATTTGAATCATATCATTAATATATTCTTAGGAACAATAAGCTGCAACCAGTATTCTTTTCTCAGAGGATGTGACTAAGTTCAGTTATTTTAAATGTGAAAGAAGATATACATATCTTACATGCTCAGAAAGACATGTATACATTTGAAATTCTAGTTCTTGCAATATTTGGTATACGACAGACCATCCAGGTGTCTTATCTTGAAAATTTAATAGGAATATCCTGAAGCACTAGAGAGACA